>NC_066838.1:26761123-26792241 GCF_001640805.2 Lates calcarifer | reverse complement strand
CTCTCTCCTCCTCTCCTCTCCTCCTCTCTCTCAGTTGGAGCCATAGATGACTCCCTGTTGCTGATGCTGTTCTGGATCCTGACCGGTCTCTCTGTGCTGGGTCTGTTCTCTCAGCGTTATGGTCTCCAGCCTCTGACCGTGGCTCTGATCCTCAGATCCATCTACCACTTCGGCATCGGAAACACCCTCATCCTGCTCGGATCTCTCAATGTAAGAGACGCCTTCTCATCCCGGACACAGTCATTATATCTCCTGACCACAGTCACCTGTTATCAAGCAGCTGGATCACACAGACACCTCTTATTTCTGTCATTATTTCCACCTCGTTTTCTGTCACTTGATGTTGGTCTGGTGCTTTTTTAAGCATCGAGTGGAGGGTCAGTGCCTCCACCTGTTAATCTTGAGGTGTAAGGTGTTCGGGCTCGTACTGTAACATAAAATGAGATTATCTCCATATTTAAATGATCTAATGATCATAAACCTGCTCTTCAACCTTCAAACCTTTTAAACTGATTTTGGACCTGATTTCTCCTTGTAGCAGTGAACATACTGATACAAGGTTTCAGGCTAAATGACTGATGTTAATGTGACCTGCGATGTTTCTCCTTCACCTCCAGCTGATCAATAAGGTGGTGTTTGTCGTGAGCTTTGTTGGGAACAATGGGACCTTTATAATGGGATACAAAGCCATGGTGATGGATGTGGAGTTCCTCTACCACCTGGCCTACGTCCTGACCTCCACCCTGGGACTGTTTGTCCACGAGCTCTTCTACAGCATCCTGGTAAACAACAAACACACACATCTGTCCCGCTTCTCTTTCTCTTTAAGAAGCTGAACACGTGCTGATGATCCACGTCTGTTTTCCCGTCTGTGTGCAGCTGTTTGACCTGATCTACCGGGAGGAGACGCTGTTTAACGTGATAAAGAGCGTGACTCGTAACGGTCGCTCCATCCTGCTGACGGCGCTGCTCGCTCTCATCCTCGTCTACCTCTTCTCCATCGTCGGCTTCCTGTGTCTGAAGGAGGACTTCATCATGGAGGTGGACCCGCTGGCACAGATCGCTGCAGGTGACGTCACACCTTTAAGACTAAACACTGGACTGAGGCTAAAGCTAATTTAGCAGCGAGGGACGAGATGAGTCTTATTTTGTAGTTCCCATGTGATCCCTTGAGGCTTGTATTTTTCTCCTCTTTCTTATAAATCAGCTGCTCAGACCCTTTGGTTAAACTGGACTTTAAGAGCTGGCTCATGACCTGCAGACTCTGTTATAAAGCTGTGTTCAGCAGTGTGATAATATTCCCATTAATCTGCAGTGAAGTTGCTGAGTACAGTGCTGTCATAAGGACTGGACCAAATATGAAACTAAAACCCAGCTCGGTTCAGTCTTTATTGCCCCATGTGGGGAGTTTGGCTCCCAGGGCGGGTAAAACAGACGCATGAAAACTTTTTTAACACTTAACAGCTGCAAGACTGTTGGACTGAAATCGAAATATTATAAGTAGGTTTTAAATTTGAGGAGATCTCTGTTTTTTAGAAGAGAACATGTTAAGAACTGTTACTGAAGAGAAAAGGTTTTTAAAGCTTTTATTTGCTGGTGTGTGTCTGTCGGTGACGGTGTGTGTTCTGTCCTGCAGCTCCTCAGCAGAGTGAAGCCGCTCAGGATTTCCTCAACTCATGCTCTGCAGACGGAGTCAGCTGCACCGCCGAGAGCAACACCATCACTGTCGCTGAGGAGGAGGGTAAATGAACATATCACCATTGAACTTTATTCCTTTGCTCTGTAAGAGCGTCTCCAGCTGTGGAAACGATGTCAGTGTTAAGTCAGGTTTTGCTTCTATTTCTTCTTCTACTGAAGTTAGCGTGCTAACCAGCTAGCTCCATCCTGTCCTGTAATACCACTCTGTGATAGGAACTGTAGTGTCCAGTCTGTCCTCAGTCCATCAGGAGAGGATGAAGAAGCAGCTCAGACCTGGCTGCAGTAACATGTGGACTTACACACAGCACAGCAGTGACATTATGTAAACACCTGGTGTGTGTGTGTGTGTGTGTTTCAGAGGCTCCAGACACAGAGCGAGCCTGTGACACTCTGTTGATGTGTATCGTTACTGTGCTGAACCACGGACTGAGGAACGGAGGAGGAGTCGGAGATGTTCTCCGCAAACCATCAAAGAACGTAAGAAGAACCGTTTACTTTTACTCCACCACACTTAGACTCACACTTCCTAATAAGTCGGGGGGGGGGGGGGGGTTACAGGCTGTAACTAATAACTTTATTCAACAGTAAAATGCAGCTCACACACTTCTGATAGACCAGGGCCTTTATTTAGAATTCCCTCTGACTGATGCTTGATCAGATTTTAGTACAAAGCCTTGTTTTGATTTGCTCCTGTTTTCCTGGTTAAAGTTACTGCACTACACTCAACACTTCCTGCAAGTGTTTCAAATTAAAAGCCCTCTGGCTTTTCAATAGTCAGACTGCTGGGAAACCTTAGCTGCTTCATTCATTTGTTACTTTGACACGTACCACACTCCTACTACAGCAACTACTTACAGCAGTACTACGTCCACCACTGCACAGCTTTAAATGTGTGTACCTGTGTGTAGGAGCCGTTGTTTCCAGCGCGGGTGGTGTACGACCTGCTGTTCTACTTCATTGTCATCATCATCGTTCTCAACTTGATCTTTGGCGTCATCATCGACACGTTTGCTGACCTGAGGAGCGAGAAACAGAAGAAAGAGGAGATACTGAAGACCACGTGTTTCATCTGTGGTGAGTGGAAATAAATGAGCTGTATTAAATTGCTGTGCAGAGTTCCAGCTGTGGTTCTGATGCACTGTTGTTGTGTTGTTGCAGGTCTGGAGAGAGATAAGTTTGACAATAAGACGGTGTCGTTTGAAGAGCACATCAAACTAGAGCACAACATCTGGAACTACCTGTACTTCATCGTTCTAGTGCGTGAGAAAAACAAGACGGACTACACCGGTCCTGAGAGCTACGTCGCACACATGATCAAGGTACAACACACAAACACACACAGCTCAGTTTAAATACTGGAAATACCCAAAACTACTCACATGATCCTGAGCATGTTCTCCCTCTGTCTCAGAACAACAACCTGGACTGGTTTCCACGGATGCAGGCGATGTCTCTGGTGGTAACCGACGGCGACGGAGAGCAGAACGAGATGAGGATGTTACAGGACAAACTGGCGTCAACAATGAAGGTGGTGACGACTCTGACAACTCAGCTGACTGAGCTGAAAGAGCAGGTACACACACACACACACACACATACACACATACACGCACGTTTGAACTGCTGAGTACAACAAATCTTAGCAACTTGAAAGAAGAAGTGAGTTTTCACAGCAACCATTCATTATGTTCCTACATGTTGTCAGACAGCAACTATAACAATGTCCAACTTAAAGGTCCAGTGTGTAGGATTTAGTGACATCTGGTGGTGAGTTTGCAGACTTGCGACTAACTGAATAACCCCTCTCCTTACCTTTTGCTTTCTAGGTCAGGTAACATAAAAACATGAAAGGCTCGGTGTTTGGTTTGTCTGCTCTGGGCTGCTATAGAAAGCAAGCTAACGAAAACACAACTATTCTTAGGTTCAGGTGATTATACACTAAAAAAATGATAAAAATACATTATGAATATTAATTGATAATACATTTTTGCCAGTTGATCCTGCTAAATCCTACAGACTGGTCCTTTGAGTTTTTAAAGAAAATTGCTGTTGATAAACCCTTACTGGGTTTATCTCTTTATCTTACTGGGTTCAGTAACATGTTATCAAATCTGAAGCCAATATTGATCCTATTATTAAACTCGAGTTACATCAAATAAATTGCTCAAACTTTTCATCAGTTGTTACTAATTATCACTTTGTCATTTAAGTCGGTGAAAGCAACAGCTAAAGATGAGAACCTAGAACGATGACTTTTCCTGATAAAAAGCTCAAAGAGAGTTAAAAATTAAGGAACAAATAAGTTATAGTTTGAGGTGGAAATCAACCCCAGTTCCTCCTCCTCTGAAGCTCCTTTGTGTTGCTACAGCTCTGTTTTTTTTTCACTATGATCTTTGAGTGTTTCCAGAGAACAAACTTCCTGTTTGTCCTGTGTGCCTGCAGATGACAGAGCAGAGGAAGAGGAGGCAGAGGATGGGATTCGTTGACGTTCAGGCGGGAGCCAGCACCGCGATGCCTCCCAGCGCTGCAGGAGGCAACCACCAGATCTACAAAACATAAAGATAAAACTGAACAGCATGGAATGGACTGTTCACTGTAAGATCCACATCTGTAAAAACCATCCAGCTGGCCTGATGGACTGTTCTGAAGATGAAAACCCTCCTCTTCACTAAGAAAAACACTAGAATATAGCTACAACATGTGGAGCTGATGTTTCTCACTAAAGCCACGGCAGAGATTAGTTTTGTTTGCTTTGACTGTTTTTACACCCAGCTAATGAGTAACAGTCACTGAGTGAACCATTACTGTCTATTAATAAAAGACATATTGTTTTTTGCATCTCAGCTAAGTTAAATCTTTTGCTTCATTTAAATATGTTGCTGTGAAGCATGGAAGACCTATGCATGTACAAACTAGTTTCTCATCTAAGACCAGTTAGTTTTACTGTAGATAAAACCTAACTCACTTTTTGAAAACCATGTTAGAGGTCCTCAGATGAGGGTTTTTTTAAGTGGGACTGACCCAGCTTGCTGTGCTAGCTAACATCTATAGGAGACGCTAACATCAGCAGCACATATTAATGACAGATGTGTTCAGATTAGCTGAACTGAATCCTTCCAACCTGCAGCTTCAGTCTGGCTCAGATTACAGGACAAGTTGGGACCAGTTAAGTCCAGATTCTTCCTTCTACAAGGGTTAGGGGAAGGTTCTGGTCCCTGGTCTCAGTCTGTACCTTATATTCAGCATTTCACAGATGAAACCTTATTCATACATTTTGTGTGATATCTGTGGACATCCGAGATGGATCCAGAACTGAAATTATATGAGTGATGCAGCTGTAAAGCCTCAGTCGAGTTCATGATTATGTTCTATGTAGATCAACCTGGAAGCTGCTGATACTCAAGAGTTCAACAGATGATACAACCATTATAGCACCATTACTGACCCAAATGTTCAGTTGAATTATTAACTGCTGTAATTTATGGTTTACAACAAATTGTGCCAGTTTTTGGGAGTTTGTGAAAAATACATTTTCTAAACAAACAGAAAAACACAGCAAAAATATCTATTGGAAATCTGGAGAGATTACAGGGATCATAAGCATCCTGGTTGGAGGACTACAAACTGTCATCCTCTGTTCAGTGTCATATACAAGATGTTAGAATGTGTGTACGCTCAGAAAATAACCAAGAATCGACTCACTTTAGTAATTTTAAGAACATGTTAATAGAAAGAGACATGCAGCAATTTTTCACTGATGACAGAATTAACTATTTCAGTAACATCTGTCTGTTCGAATGTGAGTTGAACCCAGTTGTGTGTGGGGTTTTTTTTTTTTTTTTTTGTAAATTTGGGGAGAAATGTAGTTTTTAAGTGGTCTATGTTATTATTATGGTTTAATAGTGATATATTTATGGAGAGAAAATCCTGTTTGTTTTGGAACACTGTAACTAGCTCAGTACAGACACTGGATTATAACTTTGCTGCTTTCAGCAAAACTTTGTTTGTGAACTGAAAATAACATTTAATTTGTTCACTGAGAAAGGAAGCAGAAGGACGGTGTAATGAAGACTACACATCTTCAAAAAGAAATTAAATATTTACTATGAAAAACATATCTTCTGTCGTTATTGGTGGTTTGTTGGGGTTTTGGTAAAATTTACTTGATGCATATGAATACCTTTCTTCCAAGTGGACGTATTATAAGACCAATCAGAGGCCGTTGCTAGGCGGAACAGGGTCAAACCTGACGGACTTTAATAAGTGTACGTTACCGTTACCACTCAAAACACTCCAGTCACTCAAAATACTCCAATAACTTGTACAAACTAACTCCTCCCACGTCTATAAAAGCATCTGACGTATCGGGCAGTGTCGTTAAACAGGCTCAATTCTGCGCATGCGCTGATTTTTGGCGGGCGTGCAGAACGGATAATGCTTCCGGGTACGATTCGGGCACTGAGAGGCGGAGAAGCCGGAAAACAGATTTAAACCACTGTTTGAACGGTCACCTCGGTTTGTCAGCACTGTGAGAAACGTGATTACCGAAGAGGCCTGGATGTTAAAACAAGCTTTGGAGCTGCTTTTCTGTCGAACACGAGTGAGGCTGGACGCTGAACACACCTGCGGCACGAAGGTAAGGCTAAAGAACTAGCTAGCAGCGAACGTTAGCATTAGCCGTCTCTTTGAATGATTTCTCATGGTTTTATTTCCAGTTTCAGTTATTATCGCGTGGGTAAAAGTGTGTTTGTGCTTCGGTGACTGAAGCGTCCCTGACGTGAGCTGTGGACCCCCAATGTGGACGGGTGTAAAGACAACGAGCTCCTAATAGTCTGTTTAAATCCCTGTTGTTTGTTTACAATCACTTTATCGACATTTAGCATCTCTTTGTAAGCCGGCGTTTCAACCAGGTCATTTTAACTCAGTTTGTGGCGGTTTATATGGGTTTTGCTTCTGTTTGTGGTGATTTAGTTATTATATTGCGTCTGTACCTGGCTGCTTTACACCTGGATGTCAGCGTTAGCATTAGCGGTGAGCGTTAGCGTTAGCCTTATCTAGCTTTTTCCTTATTTTCATCCTTTTTATATTTGTGGGTAAAAGTGTGTTTCTGTAACTATAGCGTCCCTTATGGAGGCAGGGTAACTGTTTAGTAATCAAAAGTTTGTCTGATCATTATGTCGTTGTGATCTATTTATGTTTTTGCGTCATTCTGAGTCTTTACTTGGCTGTTTTATATCTGTTTATGTTCAGCTGCTTCTTTGTCTCTTTGTGGTCGTTTTTACTGCGTCTCTGTAGTTCTGTGTCCTGATCATTTATCATTTCTTTGAGGTCATTTTTGATGATTAATATCTATTGGGGTGTGGCGATACGCTCAGCTTACAAGACAAGAGATACACGATGCAGGGTTCACGAGAACGGGATGAGATATTACATTATGTGACTGGAAAGAGTCTTTTATTTGACCGAAAGTCAAAATGTGAAGCAATACAGGTCCATGTCTGTTTCTAACTTCTAACTGAAGCTCTGTGTGAGCTTTTAACTGAAGGTAAACACAGTATAATTAACAAAAATAAGTAAAACTGCATTTTTCTTATATATTTTAAGTGCAAATAATAATCAAAGTGCTACTCAACACTGTGCAAACAGCAACAACAACATTTTTTTTCTTCGAGCATGATACAGAGTTAAGGTTAGAGTTATGGTTGCAGCTACACAGCTACAGCCCTGACAAAGGTATGAGGCCTATACTATGAAGCGAACTTGGTGACGTCAGGTGTTTATAGTGGATGGTAGAGATATGTGGACCAATGGATGGTGTGTTTTATGCAACTATTCCATTTTCAGTTTCAGTTATTTTAATTCGTACTCTTTTTCTTACAGTCAAGCGGCAGAATTTTGCATCATTAGTGTTGCATATTATCGATTTGAATAATCCTTTAAACAGGTGGGGGGCGTTATTGTGTTGAGAGACAATATAATGTGACTGGCTGGTGTAACTGCAGACTACATACCAAAACATGCAGTATTAATCTCGTATTACAAATTAAAAACCCAGAGAACATGCGACAAGTCTCTTAAAATTCCCCATAAACGTGCGCTCTTCATCTGAGATACGGTGCAGACTTCTGAGTACAACTGAAAGACACCATAATTTCGTCTGTAATGCTAATTGCAGCTAGATACATCTCAGAAGACAGCTGTCATGTATAATATTATATCGCGAGATCTCGTCCCACAGTCAAGTTTTATTTGTAACTGTCGAGGCTTTAGTGTTTTTTTTTTTATCACTGTCATGTTCACCTACATTGTGTGGGTTTCAGTGGTAAAAAGTTTCCACTACTATTTTGTATTAGTTAGTTAATCAGTGTTTCAAGTGTTGTATTTGTGTTTTCCAGGTCTGCTTGTTCAGCTGCTGCAGCTTGGACTGAAACACGATCATCACCTTACAGACCAACAGGTAAGTGTCTGAAACATTTACCCAGTCTGAAAAATATGTGTTGATGAGCAGTGAATATGATAAGAACTGATTAATCATGTCTGTTAAATTGGAAAAAAGTGCTAAGTGTAATTAGTCAGAGTTCAAGGTGATGTTTTGAGAAGGTTTGTTTTGCTCAATCAACAGTATTTAATATTTATCATATGACAAAGAAACTATTCTCACCTCTCAAGCCTGTGTCTTAAAGCAAATATGTGATATTCTTGGTTTAAAAAAAAATATGTATCAGAATAGTTCTCAGTGTTTTGTCTGTTGACAAATAGACTGTAGCTCTCCTCACCGTCTCACCAAACCAATACAACAGAACCAACAACTGCTAAATTTTCTGTCTTGGATTATTATTGTTATTTGTCAAACACTAGAGGACACCATACAAAACAATATCAATTATACAAATAAAATATTGGAGTGGGTTGTTCATAATTGTGTTAATTTTAAGTGTTGGTCAGGGGGTGATTTTAAAAATATCTTTACACTATATAATGAAAATTTGGTTGTTAGGCACTAAACAAAAACAAGATAAAACGACATTTTAAATACATAAAAATAATGTTTCTATGTGTGACCGTCTGTGGTGGAAGAAGTACAATAAACAACACAAGTTCAAATCCTGCGTTCAAAAATAGACTTAACTGTGTTTATTATTGTTGTGCAGTTCATAGTAACATACATGACTGCTTCGGTGATTAGTTGAGTGATTAGGTTTGTTGTTGATTCTTCAGGAGGTGATGACAGTCAACAGTCAGTCATTTTCTGAAACAGCCTCTAATGTTCTGATCATTCTCCTTTGTATGTTTCTCTTTGATTTCGTCCAGGTGTCACCACTTGGTCCACGACATCGTCCACGATCACTGAGACGTCGTCCATGATCGGAGAGACATTGTTGAGGATGAGGGAGACATCGTCCACGATCAGAGACATTGTCCACGATCGCAGAGACCTTGCCAAAGATGAGAGAGACGTTGTCCGTGATCAGAGACATTGTCCCATGCTTCGTAGAGACCTTGCGATAGAATCGGCGGAGACGGGGGTCACCGATTTGACGGCACTGCCCGCGATCATGGAGACATTTGTCGATGGTCAGAGAGACAGCGTCTATGATCTCAGAGACATCGTCCACGATCACAAAGACTTTGTCCATGATTACAGAGACTTTGTCCATAATCTCAGAGACACTGTCCGCGATCACAGAGACGTAGTCCACGATCACAGAGAGTCTTGGTACAATGAAGAAGTTGTTTGAGACCAGGACAGAGGCCTCCAGGTAATTCACTAACAGCTTTACATCAACTGTCCAACACTGAGCACTGACATTAAACTGTTTAAATTCAGTATTCAGTATATTAAAGTGTAATAATAGAAGTAATCTGCCATAGAAAAATAATGTGTAAGTACACTGTATTAATAGACGTAAACGTAATTAGCAATATCAGAAGTAAGATGTAATAGTCACAGTAATCTGTTACTAGATCGAGTTTACAACAGTAAAAGTAATATGTAATGGTAAAAGTAATGTGTAATATTAAAGCAATGCAGAAGTATTAGTAATCCAAAATAGAGGTTAAAATATCACAGTGCAGTAAGGTGTAAAAATGTTTTGTTAAATTATGTGGTTCAGCTGTACTGCTGAATATTTCTCTGTGTTTTCATGGTTAAACTGTTGATGAGGAATAGGTAGTAGTGTATTGATCGTTCTCCTTTGTATGTTTCTCTTTGATTTCGTCCAGGTGTCACCACTTGGTCCACGACATCGTCCACGATCGCTGAGACGTCGTCCATGATCGGAGAGACATTGTTGAGGATGAGGGAGACATCGTCCACGATCAGAGACATTGTCCACGATCGCAGAGACCTTGCCAAAGATGAGAGAGACGTTGTCCGTGATCAGAGACATTGTCCCATGCTTCGTAGAGACCTTGCGATAGAATCGGCGGAGACGGGGGTCACCGATTTGACGGCACTGCCCGCGATCATGGAGACATTTGTCGATGGTCAGAGAGACAGCGTCTATGATCTCAGAGACATCGTCCACGATCACAAAGACTTTGTCCATGATTACAGAGACTTTGTCCATAATCTCAGAGACACTGTCCGCGATCACAGAGACGTAGTCCACGATCACAGAGAGTCTTGGTACAATGAAGAAGTTGTTTGAGACCAGGACAGAGGCCTCCAGGTAATTCACTAACAGCTTTACATCAACTGTCCAACACTGAGCACTGACATTAAACTGTTTAAATTCAGTATTCAGTATATTAAAGTGTAATAATAGAAGTAATCTGCCATAGAAAAATAATGTGTAAGTACACTGTATTAATAGACGTAAACGTAATTAGCAATATCAGAAGTAAGATGTAATAGTCACAGTAATCTGTTACTAGATCGAGTTTACAACAGTAAAAGTAATATGTAATGGTAAAAGTAATGTGTAATATTAAAGCAATGCAGAAGTATTAGTAATCCAAAATAGAGGTTAAAATATCACAGTGCAGTAAGGTGTAAAAATGTTTTGTTAAATTATGTGGTTCAGCTGTACTGCTGAATATTTCTCTGTGTTTTCATGGTTAAACTGTTGATGAGGAATAGGTAGTAGTGTATTGATCGTTCTCCTTTGTATGTTTCTCTTTGATTTCGTCCAGGTGTCACCACTTGGTCCACGACATCGTCCACGATCGCTGAGACGTCGTCCATGATCGGGGAGACATTGTTGAGGATGAGGGAGACATTGTCCACGATCAGAGACATTGTCCACGATCGCAGAGACCTTGCCAAAGATGAGAGAGACGTTGTCCGTGATCAGAGACATTGTCCCATGCTTCGTAGAGACCTTGCGATAGAATCGGCGGAGACGGGGGTCACCGATTTGACGGCACTGCCCGCGATCATGGAGACATTTGTCGATGGTCAGAGAGACAGCGTCTATGATCTCAGAGACATCGTCCACGATCACAAAGACTTTGTCCATGATTACAGAGACTTTGTCCATAATCTCAGAGACACTGTCCGCGATCACAGAGACGTAGTCCACGATCACAGAGAGTCTTGGTACAATGAAGAAGTTGTTTGAGACCAGGACAGAGGCCTCCAGGTAATTCACTAACAGCTTTACATCAACTGTCCAACACTGAGCACTGACATTAAACTGTTTAAATTCAGTATTCAGTATATTAAAGTGTAATAATAGAAGTAATCTGCCATAGAAAAATAATGTGTAAGTACACTGTATTAATAGACGTAAACGTAATTAGCAATATCAGAAGTAAGATGTAATAGTCACAGTAATCTGTTACTAGATCGAGTTTACAACAGTAAAAGTAATATGTAATGGTAAAAGTAATGTGTAATATTAAAGCAATGCAGAAGTATTAGTAATCCAAAATAGAGGTTAAAATATCACAGTGCAGTAAGGTGTAAAAATGTTTTGTTAAATTATGTGGTTCAGCTGTACTGCTGAATATTTCTCTGTGTTTTCATGGTTAAACTGTTGATGAGGAATAGGTAGTAGTGTATTGATCGTTCTCCTTTGTATGTTTCTCTTTGATTTCGTCCAGGTGTCACCACTTGGTCCACGACATCGTCCACGATCGCTGAGACGTCGTCCATGATCGGAGAGACATTGTTGAGGATGAGGGAGACATTGTCCACGATCAGAGACATTGTCCACGATCGCAGAGACCTTGCCAAAGATGAGAGAGACGTTGTCCGTGATCAGAGACATTGTCCCATGCTTCGTAGAGACCTTGCGATAGAATCGGCGGAGACGGGGGTCACCGATTTGACGGCACTGCCCGCGATCATGGAGACATTTGTCGATGGTCAGAGAGACAGCGTCTATGATCTCAGAGACATCGTCCACGATCACAAAGACTTTGTCCATGATTACAGAGACTTTGTCCATAATCTCAGAGACACTGTCCGCGATCACAGAGACGTAGTCCACGATCACAGAGAGTCTTGGTACAATGAAGAAGTTGTTTGAGACCAGGACAGAGGCCTCCAGGTAATTCACTAACAGCTTTACATCAACTGTCCAACACTGAGCACTGACATTAAACTGTTTAAATTCAGTATTCAGTATATTAAAGTGTAATAATAGAAGTAATCTGCCATAGAAAAATAATGTGTAAGTACACTGTATTAATAGACGTAAACGTAATTAGCAATATCAGAAGTAAGATGTAATAGTCACAGTAATCTGTTACTAGATCGAGTTTACAACAGTAAAAGTAATATGTAATGGTAAAAGTAATGTGTAATATTAAAGCAATGCAGAAGTATTAGTAATCCAAAATAGAGGTTAAAATATCACAGTGCAGTAAGGTGTAAAAATGTTTTGTTAAATTATGTGGTTCAGCTGTACTGCTGAATATTTCTCTGTGTTTTCATGGTTAAACTGTTGATGAGGAATAGGTAGTAGTGTATTGATCGTTCTCCTTTGTATGTTTCTCTTTGATTTCGTCCAGGTGTCACCACTTGGTCCACGACATCGTCCACGATCGCTGAGACGTCGTCCATGATCGGAGAGACATTGTTGAGGATGAGGGAGACATCGTCCACGATCAGAGACATTGTCCACGATCGCAGAGACCTTGCCAAAGATGAGAGAGACGTTGTCCGTGATCAGAGACATTGTCCCATGCTTCGTAGAGACCTTGCGATAGAATCGGCGGAGACGGGGGTCACCGATTTGACGGCACTGCCCGCGATCATGGAGACATTTGTCGATGGTCAGAGAGACAGCGTCTATGATCTCAGAGACATCGTCCACGATCACAAAGACTTTGTCCATGATTACAGAGACTTTGTCCATAATCTCAGAGACACTGTCCGCGATCACAGAGACGTAGTCCACGATCACAGAGAGTCTTGGTACAATGAAGAAGTTGTTTGAGACCAGGACAGAGGCCTCCAGGTAATTCACTAACAGCTTTACATCAACTGTCCAACACTGAGCACTGACATTAAACTGTTTAAATTCAGTATTCAGTATATTAAAGTGTAATAATAGAAGTAATCTGCCATAGAAAAATAATGTGTAAGTACACTGTATTAATAGACGTAAACGTAATTAGCAATATCAGAAGTAAGATGTAATAGTCACAGTAATCTGTTACTAGATCGAGTTTACAACAGTAAAAGTAATATGTAATGGTAAAAGTAATGTGTAATATTAAAGCAATGCAGAAGTATTAGTAATCCAAAATAGAGGTTAAAATATCACAGTGCAGTAAGGTGTAAAAATGTTTTGTTAAATTATGTGGTTCAGCTGTACTGCTGAATATTTCTCTGTGTTTTCATGGTTAAACTGTTGATGAGGAATAGGTAGTAGTGTATTGATCGTTCTCCTTTGTATGTTTCTCTTTGATTTCGTCCAGGTGTCACCACTTGGTCCACGACATCGTCCACGATCGCTGAGACGTCGTCCATGATCGGAGAGACATTGTTGAGGATGAGGGAGACATCGTCCACGATCAGAGACATTGTCCACGATCGCAGAGACCTTGCCAAAGATGAGAGAGACGTTGTCCGTGATCAGAGACATTGTCCCATGCTTCGTAGAGACCTTGCGATAGAATCGGCGGAGACGGGGGTCACCGATTTGACGGCACTGCCCGCGATCATGGAGACATTTGTCGATGGTCAGAGAGACAGCGTCTATGATCTCAGAGACATCGTCCACGATCACAAAGACTTTGTCCATGATTACAGAGACTTTGTCCATAATCTCAGAGACACTGTCCGCGATCACAGAGACGTAGTCCACGATCACAGAGAGTCTTGGTACAATGAAGAAGTTGTTTGAGACCAGGACAGAGGCCTCCAGGTAATTCACTAACAGCTTTACATCAACTGTCCAACACTGAGCACTGACATTAAACTGTTTAAATTCAGTATTCAGTATATTAAAGTGTAATAATAGAAGTAATCTGCCATAGAAAAATAATGTGTAAGTACACTGTATTAATAGACGTAAACGTAATTAGCAATATCAGAAGTAAGATGTAATAGTCACAGTAATCTGTTACTAGATCGAGTTTACAACAGTAAAAGTAATATGTAATGGTAAAAGTAATGTGTAATATTAAAGCAATGCAGAAGTATTAGTAATCCAAAATAGAGGTTAAAATATCACAGTGCAGTAAGGTGTAAAAATGTTTTGTTAAATTATGTGGTTCAGCTGTACTGCTGAATATTTCTCTGTGTTTTCATGGTTAAACTGTTGATGAGGAATAGGTAGTAGTGTATTGATCGTTCTCCTTTGTATGTTTCTCTTTGATTTCGTCCAGGTGTCACCACTTGGTCCACGACATCGTCCACGATCGCTGAGACGTCGTC
This sequence comes from Lates calcarifer, assembly GCF_001640805.2. Classification (NCBI taxonomy): domain Eukaryota; kingdom Metazoa; phylum Chordata; class Actinopteri; family Centropomidae; genus Lates; species Lates calcarifer. The sequence goes on along the minus strand of NC_066838.1, from coordinate 26,777,711 downwards.
CATGATCGGAGAGACATTGTTGAGGATGAGGGAGACATCGTCCACGATCAGAGACATTGTCCACGATCGCAGAGACCTTGCCAAAGATGAGAGAGACGTTGTCCGTGATCAGAGACATTGTCCCATGCTTCGTAGAGACCTTGCGATAGAATCGGCGGAGACGGGGGTCACCGATTTGACGGCACTGCCCGCGATCATGGAGACATTTGTCGATGGTCAGAGAGACAGCGTCTATGATCTCAGAGACATCGTCCACGATCACAAAGACTTTGTCCATGATTACAGAGACTTTGTCCATAATCTCAGAGACACTGTCCGCGATCACAGAGACGTAGTCCACGATCACAGAGAGTCTTGGTACAATGAAGAAGTTGTTTGAGACCAGGACAGAGGCCTCCAGGTAATTCACTAACAGCTTTACATCAACTGTCCAACACTGAGCACTGACATTAAACTGTTTAAATTCAGTATTCAGTATATTAAAGTGTAGTAATAGAAGTAATCTGCCATAGAAAAATAATGTGTAAGTACACTGTATTAATAGACGTAAACGTAATTAGCAATATCAGAAGTAAGATGTAATAGTCACAGTAATCTGTTACTAGATCGAGTTTACAACAGTAAAAGTAATATGTAATGGTAAAAGTAATGTGTAATATTAAAGCAATGCAGAAGTATTAGTAATCCAAAATAGAGGTTAAAATATCACAGTGCAGTAAGGTGTAAAAATGTTTTGTTAAATTATGTGGTTCAGATGTACTGCTGAATATTTCTCTGTGTTTTCATGGTTAAACTGTTGATGAGGAATAGGTAGTAGTGTATTGATCGTTCTCCTTTGTATGTTTCTCTTTGATTTCGTCCAGGTGTCACCACTTGGTCCACGACATCGTCCACGATCGCTGAGACGTCGTCCATGATCGGAGAGACATTGTTGAGGATGAGGGAGACATCGTCCACGATCAGAGACATTGTCCACGATCGCAGAGACCTTGCCAAAGATGAGAGAGACGTTGTCCGTGATCAGAGACATTGTCCCATGCTTCGTAGAGACCTTGCGATAGAATCGGCGGAGACGGGGGTCACCGATTTGACGGCACTGCCCGCGATCATGGAGACATTTGTCGATGGTCAGAGAGACAGCGTCTATGATCTCAGAGACATCGTCCACGATCACAAAGACTTTGTCCATGATTACAGAGACTTTGTCCATAATCTCAGAGACACTGTCCGCGATCACAGAGACGTAGTCCACGATCACAGAGAGTCTTGGTACAATGAAGAAGTTGTTTGAGACCAGGACAGAGGCCTCCAGGTAATTCACTAACAGCTTTACATCAACTGTCCAACACTGAGCACTGACATTAAACTGTTTAAATTCAGTATTCAGTATATTAAAGTGTAATAATAGAAGTAATCTGCCATAGAAAAATAATGTGTAAGTACACTGTATTAATAGACGTAAACGTAATTAGCAATATCAGAAGTAAGATGTAATAGTCACAGTAATCTGTTACTAGATCGAGTTTACAACAGTAAAAGTAATATGTAATGGTAAAAGTAATGTGTAATATTAAAGCAATGCAGAAGTATTAGTAATCCAAAATAGAGGTTAAAATATCACAGTGCAGTAAGGTGTAAAAATGTTTTGTTAAATTATGTGGTTCAGCTGTACTGCTGAATATTTCTCTGTGTTTTCATGGTTAAACTGTTGATGAGGAATAGGTAGTAGTGTATTGATCGTTCTCCTTTGTATGTTTCTCTTTGATTTCGTCCAGGTGTCACCACTTGGTCCACGACATCGTCCACGATCGCTGAGACGTCGTCCATGATCGGAGAGACATTGTTGAGGATGAGGGAGACATCGTCCACGATCAGAGACATTGTCCACGATCGCAGAGACCTTGCCAAAGATGAGAGAGACGTTGTCCGTGATCAGAGACATTGTCCCATGCTTCGTAGAGACCTTGCGATAGAATCGGCGGAGACGGGGGTCACCGATTTGACGGCACTGCCCGCGATCATGGAGACATTTGTCGATGGTCAGAGAGACAGCGTCTATGATCTCAGAGACATCGTCCACGATCACAAAGACTTTGTCCATGATTACAGAGACTTTGTCCATAATCTCAGAGACACTGTCCGCGATCACAGAGACGTAGTCCACGATCACAGAGAGTCTTGGTACAATGAAGAAGTTGTTTGAGACCAGGACAGAGGCCTCCAGGTAATTCACTAACAGCTTTACATCAACTGTCCAACACTGAGCACTGACATTAAACTGTTTAAATTCAGTATTCAGTATATTAAAGTGTAATAATAGAAGTAATCTGCCATAGAAAAATAATGTGTAAGTACACTGTATTAATAGACGTAAACGTAATTAGCAATATCAGAAGTAAGATGTAATAGTCACAGTAATCTGTTACTAGATCGAGTTTACAACAGTAAAAGTAATATGTAATGGTAAAAGTAATGTGTAATATTAAAGCAATGCAGAAGTATTAGTAATCCAAAATAGAGGTTAAAATATCACAGTGCAGTAAGGTGTAAAAATGTTTTGTTAAATTATGTGGTTCAGCTGTACTGCTGAATATTTCTCTGTGTTTTCATGGTTAAACTGTTGATGAGGAATAGGTAGTAGTGTATTGATCGTTCTCCTTTGTATGTTTCTCTTTGATTTCGTCCAGGTGTCACCACTTGGTCCACGACATCGTCCACGATCGCTGAGACGTCGTCCATGATCGGAGAGACATTGTTGAGGATGAGGGAGACATCGTCCACGATCAGAGACATTGTCCACGATCGCAGAGACCTTGCCAAAGATGAGAGAGACGTTGTCCGTGATCAGAGACATTGTCCCATGCTTCGTAGAGACCTTGCGATAGAATCGGCGGAGACGGGGGTCACCGATTTGACGGCACTGCCCGCGATCATGGAGACATTTGTCGATGGTCAGAGAGACAGCGTCTATGATCTCAGAGACATCGTCCACGATCACAAAGACTTTGTCCATGATTACAGAGACTTTGTCCATAATCTCAGAGACACTGTCCGCGATCACAGAGACGTAGTCCACGATCACAGAGAGTCTTGGTACAATGAAGAAGTTGTTTGAGACCAGGACAGAGGCCTCCAGGTAATTCACTAACAGCTTTACATCAACTGTCCAACACTGAGCACTGACATTAAACTGTTTAAATTCAGTATTCAGTATATTAAAGTGTAATAATAGAAGTAATCTGCCATAGAAAAATAATGTGTAAGTACACTGTATTAATAGACGTAAACGTAATTAGCAATATCAGAAGTAAGATGTAATAGTCACAGTAATCTGTTACTAGATCGAGTTTACAACAGTAAAAGTAATATGTAATGGTAAAAGTAATGTGTAATATTAAAGCAATGCAGAAGTATTAGTAATCCAAAATAGAGGTTAAAATATCACAGTGCAGTAAGGTGTAAAAATGTTTTGTTAAATTATGTGGTTCAGCTGTACTGCTGAATATTTCTCTGTGTTTTCATGGTTAAACTGTTGATGAGGAATAGGTAGTAGTGTATTGATCGTTCTCCTTTGTATGTTTCTCTTTGATTTCGTCCAGGTGTCACCACTTGGTCCACGACATCGTCCACGATCGCTGAGACGTCGTCCATGATCGGAGAGACATTGTTGAGGATGAGGGAGACATCGTCCACGATCAGAGACATTGTCCACGATCGCAGAGACCTTGCCAAAGATGAGAGAGACGTTGTCCGTGATCAGAGACATTGTCCCATGCTTCGTAGAGACCTTGCGATAGAATCGGCGGAGACGGGGGTCACCGATTTGACGGCACTGCCCGCGATCATGGAGACATTTGTCGATGGTCAGAGAGACAGCGTCTATGATCTCAGAGACATCGTCCACGATCACAAAGACTTTGTCCATGATTACAGAGACTTTGTCCATAATCTCAGAGACACTGTCCGCGATCACAGAGACGTAGTCCACGATCACAGAGAGTCTTGGTACAATGAAGAAGTTGTTTGAGACCAGGACAGAGGCCTCCAGGTAATTCACTAACAGCTTTACATCAACTGTCCAACACTGAGCACTGACATTAAACTGTTTAAATTCAGTATTCAGTATATTAAAGTGTAATAATAGAAGTAATCTGCCATAGAAAAATAATGTGTAAGTACACTGTATTAATAGACGTAAACGTAATTAGCAATATCAGAAGTAAGATGTAATAGTCACAGTAATCTGTTACTAGATCGAGTTTACAACAGTAAAAGTAATATGTAATGGTAAAAGTAATGTGTAATATTAAAGCAATGCAGAAGTATTAGTAATCCAAAATAGAGGTTAAAATATCACAGTGCAGTAAGGTGTAAAAATGTTTTGTTAAATTATGTGGTTCAGCTGTACTGCTGAATATTTCTCTGTGTTTTCATGGTTAAACTGTTGATGAGGAATAGGTAGTAGTGTATTGATCGTTCTCCTTTGTATGTTTCTCTTTGATTTCGTCCAGGTGTCACCACTTGGTCCACGACATCGTCCACGATCGCTGAGACGTCGTCCATGATCGGAGAGACATTGTTGAGGATGAGGGAGACATCGTCCACGATCAGAGACATTGTCCACGATCGCAGAGACCTTGCCAAAGATGAGAGAGACGTTGTCCGTGATCAGAGACATTGTCCCATGCTTCGTAGAGACCTTGCGATAGAATCGGCGGAGACGGGGGTCACCGATTTGACGGCACTGCCCGCGATCATGGAGACATTTGTCGATGGTCAGAGAGACAGCGTCTATGATCTCAGAGACATCGTCCACGATCACAAAGACTTTGTCCATGATTACAGAGACTTTGTCCATAATCTCAGAGACACTGTCCGCGATCACAGAGACGTAGTCCACGATCACAGAGAGTCTTGGTACAATGAAGAAGTTGTTTGAGACCAGGACAGAGGCCTCCAGGTAATTCACTAACAGCTTTACATCAACTGTCCAACACTGAGCACTGACATTAAACTGTTTAAATTCAGTATTCAGTATATTAAAGTGTAGTAATAGAAGTAATCTGCCATAGAAAAATAATGTGTAAGTACACTGTATTAATAGACGTAAACGTAATTAGCAATATCAGAAGTAAGATGTAATAGTCACAGTAATCTGTTACTAGATCGAGTTTACAACAGTAAAAGTAATATGTAATGGTAAAAGTAATGTGTAATATTAAAGCAATGCAGAAGTATTAGTAATCCAAAATAGAGGTTAAAATATCACAGTGCAGTAAGGTGTAAAAATGTTTTGTTAAATTATGTGGTTCAGATGTACTGCTGAATATTTCTCTGTGTTTTCATGGTTAAACTGTTGATGAGGAATAGGTAGTAGTGTATTGATCGTTCTCCTTTGTATGTTTCTCTTTGATTTCGTCCAGGTGTCACCACTTGGTCCACGACATCGTCCACGATCGCTGAGACGTCGTCCATGATCGGAGAGACATTGTTGAGGATGAGGGAGACATTGTCCACGATCAGAGACATTGTCCACGATCGCAGAGACCTTGCCAAAGATGAGAGAGACGTTGTCCGTGATCAGAGACATTGTCCCATGCTTCGTAGAGACCTTGCGATAGAATCGGCGGAGACGGGGGTCACCGATTTGACGGCACTGCCCGCGATCATGGAGACATTTGTCGATGGTCAGAGAGACAGCGTCTATGATCTCAGAGACATCGTCCACGATCACAAAGACTTTGTCCATGATTACAGAGACTTTGTCCATAATCTCAGAGACACTGTCCGCGATCACAGAGACGTAGTCCACGATCACAGAGAGTCTTGGTACAATGAAGAAGTTGTTTGAGACCAGGACAGAGGCCTCCAGGTAATTCACTAACAGCTTTACATCAACTGTCCAACACTGAGCACTGACATTAAACTGTTTAAATTCAGTATTCAGTATATTAAAGTGTAATAATAGAAGTAATCTGCCATAGAAAAATAATGTGTAAGTACACTGTATTAATAGACGTAAACGTAATTAGCAATATCAGAAGTAAGATGTAATAGTCACAGTAATCTGTTACTAGATCGAGTTTACAACAGTAAAAGTAATATGTAATGGTAAAAGTAATGTGTAATATTAAAGCAATGCAGAAGTATTAGTAATCCAAAATAGAGGTTAAAATATCACAGTGCAGTAAGGTGTAAAAATGTTTTGTTAAATTATGTGGTTCAGCTGTACTGCTGAATATTTCTCTGTGTTTTCATGGTTAAACTGTTGATGAGGAATAGGTAGTAGTGTATTGATCATTCTCCTTTGTATGTTTCTCTTTGATTTCGTCCAGGTGTCACCACTTGGTCCACGACATCGTCCACGATCGCTGAGACGTCGTCCATGATCGGAGAGACATTGTTGAGGATGAGGGAGACATCGTCCACGATCAGAGACATTGTCCACGATCGCAGAGACCTTGCCAAAGATGAGAGAGACGTTGTCCGTGATCAGAGACATTGTCCCATGCTTCGTAGAGACCTTGCGATAGAATCGGCGGAGACGGGGGTCACCGATTTGACGGCACTGCCCGCGATCATGGAGACATTTGTCGATGGTCAGAGAGACAGCGTCTATGATCTCAGAGACATCGTCCACGATCACAAAGACTTTGTCCATGATTACAGAGACTTTGTCCATAATCTCAGAGACACTGTCCGCGATCACAGAGACGTAGTCCACGATCACAGAGAGTCTTGGTACAATGAAGAAGTTGTTTGAGACCAGGACAGAGGCCTCCAGGTAATTCACTAACAGCTTTACATCAACTGTCCAACACTGAGCACTGACATTAAACTGTTTAAATTCAGTATTCAGTATATTAAAGTGTAATAATAGAAGTAATCTGCCATAGAAAAATAATGTGTAAGTACACTGTATTAATAGACGTAAACGTAATTAGCAATATCAGAAGTAAGATGTAATAGTCACAGTAATCTGTTACTAGATCGAGTTTACAACAGTAAAAGTAATATGTAATGGTAAAAGTAATGTGTAATATTAAAGCAATGCAGAAGTATTAGTAATCCAAAATAGAGGTTAAAATATCACAGTGCAGTAAGGTGTAAAAATGTTTTGTTAAATTATGTGGTTCAGCTGTACTGCTGAATATTTCTCTGTGTTTTCATGGTTAAACTGTTGATGAGGAATAGGTAGTAGTGTATTGATCGTTCTCCTTTGTATGTTTCTCTTTGATTTCGTCCAGGTGTCACCACTTGGTCCACGACATCGTCCACGATCGCTGAGACGTCGTCCATGATCGGGGAGACATTGTTGAGGATGAGGGAGACATTGTCCACGATCAGAGACATTGTCCACGATCGCAGAGACCTTGCCAAAGATGAGAGAGACGTTGTCCGTGATCAGAGACATTGTCCCATGCTTCGTAGAGACCTTGCGATAGAATCGGCGGAGACGGGGGTCACCGATTTGACGGCACTGCCCGCGATCATGGAGACATTTGTCGATGGTCAGAGAGACAGCGTCTATGATCTCAGAGACATCGTCCACGATCACAAAGACTTTGTCCATGATTACAGAGACTTTGTCCATAATCTCAGAGACACTGTCCGCGATCACAGAGACGTAGTCCACGATCACAGAGAGTCTTGGTACAATGAAGAAGTTGTTTGAGACCAGGACAGAGGCCTCCAGGTAATTCACTAACAGCTTTACATCAACTGTCCAACACTGAGCACTGACATTAAACTGTTTATATTCAGTATTCAGTATATTAAAGTGTAATAATAGAAGTAATCTGCCATAGAAAAATAATGTGTAAGTACACTGTATTAATAGACGTAAACGTAATTAGCAATATCAGAAGTAAGATGTAATAGTCACAGTAATCTGTTACTAGATCGAGTTTACAACAGTAAAAGTAATATGTAATGGTAAAAGTAATGTGTAATATTAAAGCAATGCAGAAGTATTAGTAATCCAAAATAGAGGTTAAAATATCACAGTGCAGTAAGGTGTAAAAATGTTTTGTTAAATTATGTGGTTCAGCTGTACTGCTGAATATTTCTCTGTGTTTTCATGGTTAAACTGTTGATGAGGAATAGGTAGTAGTGTATTGATCGTTCTCCTTTGTATGTTTCTCTTTGATTTCGTCCAGGTGTCACCACTTGGTCCACGACATCGTCCACGATCGCTGAGACGTCGTCCATGATCGGAGAGACATTGTTGAGGATGAGGGAGACATCGTCCACGATCAGAGACATTGTCCACGATCGCAGAGACCTTGCCAAAGATGAGAGAGACGTTGTCCGTGATCAGAGACATTGTCCCATGCTTCGTAGAGACCTTGCGATAGAATCGGCGGAGACGGGGGTCACCGATTTGACGGCACTGCCCGCGATCATGGAGACATTTGTCGATGGTCAGAGAGACAGCGTCTATGATCTCAGAGACATCGTCCACGATCACAAAGACTTTGTCCATGATTACAGAGACTTTGTCCATAATCTCAGAGACACTGTCCGCGATCACAGAGACGTAGTCCACGATCACAGAGAGTCTTGGTACAATGAAGAAGTTGTTTGAGACCAGGACAGAGGCCTCCAGGTAATTCACTAACAGCTTTACATCAACTGTCCAACACTGAGCACTGACATTAAACTGTTTAAATTCAGTATTCAGTATATTAAAGTGTAATAATAGAAGTAATCTGCCATAGAAAAATAATGTGTAAGTACACTGTATTAATAGACGTAAACGTAATTAGCAATATCAGAAGTAAGATGTAATAGTCACAGTAATCTGTTACTAGATCGAGTTTACAACAGTAAAAGTAATATGTAATGGTAAAAGTAATGTGTAATATTAAAGCAATGCAGAAGTATTAGTAATCCAAAATAGAGGTTAAAATATCACAGTGCAGTAAGGTGTAAAAATGTTTTGTTAAATTATGTGGTTCAGCTGTACTGCTGAATATTTCTCTGTGTTTTCATGGTTAAACTGTTGATGAGGAATAGGTAGTAGTGTATTGATCGTTCTCCTTTGTATGTTTCTCTTTGATTTCGTCCAGGTGTCACCACTTGGTCCACGACATCGTCCACGATCGCTAAGACGTCGTCCATGATCGGAGAGACATTGTTGAGGATGAGGGAGACATTGTCCACGATCAGAGACATTGTCCACGATCGCAGAGACCTTGCCAAAGATGAGAGAGACGTTGTCCGTGATCAGAGACATTGTCCCATGCTTCGTAGAGACCTTGCGATAGAATCGGCGGAGACGGGGGTCACCGATTTGACGGCACTGCCCGCGATCATGGAGACATTTGTCGATGGTCAGAGAGACAGCGTCTATGATCTCAGAGACATCGTCCACGATCACAAAGACTTTGTCCATGATTACAGAGACTTTGTCCATAATCTCAGAGACACTGTCCGCGATCACAGAGACGTAGTCCACGATCACAGAGAGTCTTGGTACAATGAAGAAGTTGTTTGAGACCAGGACAGAGGCCTCCAGGTAATTCACTAACAGCTTTACATCAACTGTCCAACACTGAGCACTGACATTAAACTGTTTAAATTCAGTATTCAGTATATTAAAGTGTAATAATAGAAGTAATCTGCCATAGAAAAATAATGTGTAAGTACACTGTATTAATAGACGTAAACGTAATTAGCAATATCAGAAGTAAGATGTAATAGTCACAGTAATCTGTTACTAGATCGAGTTTACAACAGTAAAAGTAATATGTAATGGTAAAAGTAATGTGTAATATTAAAGCAATGCAGAAGTATTAGTAATCCAAAATAGAGGTTAAAATATCACAGTGCAGTAAGGTGTAAAAATGTTTTGTTAAATTATGTGGTTCAGCTGTACTGCTGAATATTTCTCTGTGTTTTCATGGTTAAACTGTTGATGAGGAATAGGTAGTAGTGTATTGATCGTTCTCCTTTGTATGTTTCTCTTTGATTTCGTCCAGGTGTCACCACTTGGTCCACGACATCGTCCACGATCGCTGAGACGTCGTCCATGATCGGAGAGACATTGTTGAGGATGAGGGAGACATCGTCCACGATCAGAGACATTGTCCACGATCGCAGAGACCTTGCCAAAGATGAGAGAGACGTTGTCCGTGATCAGAGACATTGTCCCATGCTTCGTAGAGACCTTGCGATAGAATCGGCGGAGACGGGGGTCACCGATTTGACGGCACTGCCCGCGATCATGGAGACATTTGTCGATGGTCAGAGAGACAGCGTCTATGATCTCAGAGACATCGTCCACGATCACAAAGACTTTGTCCATGATTACAGAGACTTTGTCCATAATCTCAGAGACACTGTCCGCGATCACAGAGACGTAGTCCACGATCACAGAGAGTCTTGGTACAATGAAGAAGTTGTTTGAGACCAGGACAGAGGCCTCCAGGTAATTCACTAACAGCTTTACATCAACTGTCCAACACTGAGCACTGACATTAAATTGTTTACGTTCAGTATTTGATCTTCAGTCTGAATAGTTCATAATTTGTCAGAAAATAGACTAAACCATCAATGAAGTTTATTTAGATAATTTATGTATGAACAGTTCAGAGATAAGGAGGATTTTTAAGGATAAAAGTTATGCCTTATTTTTCATTAATGTTGTTTTTGGAAAAACCTGGTGTTAAACTAATGTTCCGTGTGTTTTTAGCTGAATTCACAGAACGGAATTCACTAAAGGTGAAGTTAAGAAAACATTTTTGTTTCTGTGAAAAAAAAAAAAAAAAACAGATCCATGAAACCTTTTATCAACAATTTATTCACTTATTAAAATATAAAAAAATATAATTCAAGTCTAATAATCAAACTAAACTGTAGTACAAAGTAGTTTGCAGTAATCAATGTAGTTTGCATCAGTAAAAGCTATCTGTAAATTTATACTAGTAAGTTGTGATATGTATTGTAAGTTATCTAATATCAGAGGTTTTATTAAAAGTATTCTGTAATATAAAAGTTATGCAGAAGTAATAGTAATCTGAAATAAAGATGAAAATGTGACAGTATAGTAAGGCATCAAAAATATAACCAAAAAGATGACTTGGTAAAGAATCAAAATTTAAAAAATAGACATAAATAAGACACATGAATGTAGAAAAAAAATGTCAAAGGTGTCAAAATGGAGTCAAAAAATGTCATAGTATGAAAATGCAACAAAAACTGTCATACTACAGTAAGTTAACAAAAACCGTTAATAGTATAGAGAGGCATAAAAATTAGCCAAAAATTGTCATAGTATACTACGGTATCAAAAATGTTAAAGAATAGTAAGGTGTCAAAAACCATCATAAAATGTCATAGTATAGTAAGGGGTCAAAAACCATCCAAAAAATGTCATAGTATAGTAAGGCGTCAAAAAACATTTAAAAAAAATCATAGTATAGTCAGAGGTCAAAAATGGTCAGAAAATGTCATAGTATAATAAGGCATCAAAAGATGTCATAGGCTGTGTTCGAAACCGCAAACTAACGTACTGCCTACTACATAGTCAAACTGTATATACTGTATACTGCTTACTAAATGGGCGTTTAAGTAGGTGGCCGTTCACACTGAAGCATACTACCAGTATCTCAGAATGCAATGCAATGACAACTGGCGGCAATTTAAAGCAAAGATTTTTCACGTTTATTGATCGTTTTTCTAGGCGACAATATTGCCATATAGATTTGTAATTTGTATTCAGTTTGTGTTATAAGCAGCTGTTTATAAATCTGCTCCGAAGTTTTCGGAGATCTGGGGAGAGCTGCTGGCCGGCCTGCTATGTTTTCCGGCGTTATCCTGGGTCCGAGGCTTCAGTTATGCCTCCTTCCAGCCACCTGCTGTCACTCATAGCAGGGAGACAATGGAGGCGATGGGCTCCTCGTCAGATGTACATCAATTCTGGATTTCCCTCAGAAGTATTAACACACAATCAAGTTTCAATCAGATTGCTAGCTTCCAGTGAATTAATGTGATGTGAACTGCTAAGATTTGGGGAAAGTAAGAACAAAAGAAAAAGGTCTCTTTCATTAAAATCAGTTATTATTATTACTATTAATATTATGATTCTTATATATTGCTTATAGGAAGGTCCGTCATCGTACGCAGTCTGACAGAACGCAATGCATTGTGGGGCGGTTGAGTATGTCGAGTAAGCTCATGGTGCATACTCTGAAATTCTTGCCAGTTTAGTATACATCCGGGCATTTCTCGCGTACATAAAATTTGCATACTATGCAGTGTGAACACACTACATACTAACTTTGACGTCAGACTTAGTATGAATAGTACGTTAGTATGCGGTTTCGAACACAGCCATAGAATACTAAGGGGTCAAAAACCATCAAAAAGATAATAAAATGTCATAGTATAATAAGGCGTCAAAAAGTGTCATAGTATAGTAAGAGACCAAAAATGGTCGGTATGATTTCAAAAGCAGTCAAAAAATGTCATTATAGTAAGGGGTCAAAAATGGTCAGAAAGTGTCATAGTATAGTAAGGCGACAAACACCGTCCAAAAACATCATAGTATACTATGAGGTCAAAAATAGTCAAAAAATTTCACAGTATAGTATGACGTCAAAAAATGTCATAATATATTATGGCGTCAAAAATGGTCAGAAAATGTCAGTATAGTAAGGCATGAAAAACGGTCCAAAAATGTCATGGTATAGTAAGGCATCAAACACCGTCAAAAAAGGTCACAAAATGTAATTGTATAGTATGAGGTCAAAAGCAGTCAAAAAATGTCATAGTATGGCGTCAAAAAATAGCTAAAAATGTAATAGTAAAGAATGCTGTCAAACACCGTCAATAAATGTCATAGTATATTAAGGCATCAAAAATGGTCATAAAATGTCATAGTATATTAAGGCGTCAAACACGGTCAAAAAACGTCATATACTATGACGTCAAAAATGGTCAAAAAATTTCACAAAATGTCATTGTATAGTATGACGTCAAAAGGAGTCAAAAAATGTCAGTATAATAAGGCTTCAAAAACTCACAAATGGTTAAATGTCGTAGCGTACTGTGTGGTTATTGTCAATAAGAATAACAAAAGTTGTACTAATGTTGGCATTTGAGACATTTAATTACATTTGTAATAGTTTCCAGACTTAAAGCTTTGGACAGTTTCTGTGAGTAACATGTTCTGTCTCTGCAGGAGGAGGAAAAGACCGCATCACCTGAAGAGGACAACATAATGTTCTTAAGGATGTTTAGAGATGTATACGGTTTTAATAGATATGTCCCCATATGTGCTCACGATTATATTCAGTGTGAGAGAACAAAATGTGTGTCCTCGACTGGTCAAACATCTGTCATTGTCTTTGCTGTGGCTTGTTAAATGTTGTCCATAACAGAATCAATAAAGTTTTGTCACTTAACTTTCAAAATGAATTTCTGTATTTTCAAATTAATAATAAAGTAATGACTTTGTAATGCAGAAATGCCAACAGCTAAGAGTCGTAACCCTAACCCTATCCTCTGGCTACAATTGGCTAAAATCAGTAACCCTAAACTTTGGCTACTAGCGGATAAAAGCTGTGACATTAACCCTAACCCTAACCTGTGGCAAAGAGTCGTAACCCTAACCCTATCTTCTGGTTACGAGCAGGTAAAAGCCATGACAGGAACCCTAACCCTAACCTGCGGCTAAGAGCTGTAACCCTAACCCTATCCTCTGGTTACAAGTGGATAAAAGCCACAAAATTAACCCTAACCCTATTTTCTGGCTACCAGCAGGTAAAAGCTGTGACATGAACCCTAACCCTAACCTGCGGCTGAGAGCTGTTACCCTAATCTTATCTTCTGCCTACAATTGGCTAAAATCAGTAACCCTAACCCTAACCTTTGGCTACTAGCGGATAAAAGCCGTGACATTAACCCTAACCTCCGGCTAAGAGTCATAACCCTAACCCTATCCTCTGGCTACAAGTGGATAAAAGCCACAAAATTAACCCTAACCTGTGGCAAAGAGTTGTAACCCTAACCCTGTCTTCTGGTTACTAGCAGGTAAAAGCCATGACAGGAACCCTAACCCTAACCTCCAGCTAAGAGTCATAACCCTAACCCTATCCTCTGGCTACAAGTGGATAAAAGCCACAAAATTAACCCTAACCCTATTTTCTGGCTACCAGCAGGTAAAAGCTGTGACATGAACCCTAACCTGCGGCTAAGAGCTGTTACCCTAACCCTATCCTCTGGTTACAAGTGGATAAAAGCCACAAAATTAACCCTAACCCTATTTTCTGGCTACCAGCAGGTAAAAGCTGTGACATGAACCCTAACCCTAACCTGCGGCTGAGAGCTGTTACCCTAATCTTATCTTCTGCCTACAATTGGCTAAAATCAGTAACCCTAACCCTAACCTTTGGCTACTAGCGGATAAAAGCCGTGACATTAACCCTAACCTCCGGCTAAGAGTCATAACCCTAACCCTATCCTCTGGCTACAAGTGGATAAAAGCCACAAAATTAACCCTAACCTGTGGCAAAGAGTTGTAACCCTAACCCTGTCTTCTGGTTACTAGCAGGTAAAAGCCATGACAGGAACCCTAACCCTAACCTCCAGCTAAGAGTCATAACCCTAACCCTATCCTCTGGCTACAAGTGAATAAAAGCCACAAAATTAACCCTAACCCTAACCCTAATCTGTGGCAAAGAGTTGTAACCCTAACCCTATCTTCTGGTTACTAGCAGGTAAAAGCCATGACAGGAACCCTAACCCTAACCTGCAGCTAAGAGCTGTAACCCTAACCCTATCCTCTGGCTACAAGTGGATAAAAGCCACAAAATTAACCCTAACCCTATTTTCTGGCTACCAGCAGGTAAAAGCTGTGACATGAACCCTAACCCTAACCTGCGGCTGAGAGCTGTTACCCTAATCTTATCTTCTGCCTACAATTGGCTAAAATCAGTAACCCTAACCCTAACCTTTGGCTACTAGCGGATAAAAGCCGTGACATTAACCCTAACCTCCAGCTAAGAGTCATAACCCTAACCCTATCCTCTGGCTACAAGTGGATAAAAGCCACAAAATTAACCCTAACCCTATTTTCTGGCTACCAGCAGGTAAAAGCTGTGACATGAACCCTAACCCTAACCGTATCCTCTGACATCAAAAATGGTCAAAAACTGTCATAGTATAGTTTGAAGTCAAAAAACATCAAAAAATGTCAGAAAATGCCATAGTTCCATTCAATTCAATTCAGTTTTATTTATATACCGCCATATCACAACAAAAGTCATCTCAAGGCACTTTTCATATAGAGCAGGTCTAGACCGTACTCCGTAAAATAGGTATTTACAGAGAGAGACCCAACAAATCCCACCATGAGCAGCACTAGGCGACAGTGGCAAGGAAAAACTTCCTTTTAAGAGGCAGAAACCTCGAGCAGAACCATCTGCCTCGACCGGTTGGGTTAAGAAGGAGAGAGAGAGGGGGAGAGGGGGGAGAGGGGGTAGAGAATAGCGAAAGAAGAACATAGCATAACACAGGTTCCATATCAGATGTAAGGTGAGGCCAGTAATACAGCAGTAGTAATGATAGTAGTGATAATTAAAGTATTAACTGCTAACAATACAACTAATAGCAGTGTAAGTAATTTCTAATTCTAGCAGCAGGTGTTGAGTGGAGTTGTAGGAGCAGCAGGAGACTTGTCATCACAGATCAGACTCTACAGCTCCAGAGGAAGAAATACCTGCAGAGAGAGACAGAAGAGGAGAGAGAGACGGGAGAGCACAATACTACAGGAAAGGGAAGATATTTAGTTAGGCTCTGCCTCCCATTCTACTCTTGGAAACTCTGGGAACCACCAGTAAACCAGCATTTTGGGAGCGCGGAGTCCTGGTGGGATTGTAAGGGACTATGAGATCTTTAAGGTAAGATTTTGAATTCTACTCTGGATTTGACTGGGACATAGTATACTACGGCGTCAAAAAATGTCATAGTATAGTATGAGGTCAAAAACGTCCAAAAAATGTCATAGTATAGTATGAGGTCAAAAACGTCCAAAAAATGTCATAGTATAGTATGAGGTCAAAAATAGTGAAAAAATGTCATAGTATAGTATGGCGTCAAAAAATGTCATAGTATAGTATGGCGTGAAAAACGGTCAAAAAATGTCATAGTATAGTATGGCATCAAAAACGGTCAAAAAATGTCATAGTATAGTATGGCGTCAAAAAACATGAAAAAATGTCAGTATAGTATGGCGTCAAAAAATGTCAGTATAGTATGGCGTCAAAAAACATGAAAAAATGTCATAGTATATTATGGCGTGAAAAACGGTCAAAAAATGTCATAGTATAGTATGGCATCAAAAAACATGAAAAAATGTCATAGTATAGTATGGCGTCAAAAACGGTCAAAAAATGTCATAGTATAGTATGGCGTCAAAAATCATGAAAAAATGTCAGTATAGTATGGCGTCAAAAACGGTCAAAAATGTCATAGTATGACGTCAAAAAATGTCATAGTATAGTATGACGTCAAAAAAATGTCATAGTATAGTATGGCGTCAAAAAACGGTCAAAAAATGTCATAGTATAGTATGGCGTCAAAA